>NW_026901447.1:0-41785 GCF_033783945.1 Neopsephotus bourkii | reverse complement strand
GGCTGGGGCGGCCCCGCCCTCACCTGGGGTCAAAGTTCACGGGGGTCATGGGGGCCAATGGGGGTTGGTTATGGGGCAGTTATGGGGCAGGAGGTCAGTTATGGGGCAGATATGGGGTAATTATGGGGCAGAGGAAGATTGGTTTGGGGGCAGGGGGGCTGGTTATGGGGCAGGAGATCAGTTATGGGGCAGTTATGGGGTAATTATGGGGCAGAGGATTGGTTTGGGGGCAGGGGGGCTGGTTATGGGGGAGGAGATCAGTTATGGGGCAGTTATGGGGTAATTATGGGGCAGAGAATTGGTTATGGGGCAGGGGGGGCTGGTTATGGGGCAGTTATGGGGCAGGGATTGGTTATGGGGGGGGAAGCAGGAACAACGTGGGGCGGAAGTGGGCGGGGCTCCCGCGTGACGTCAGATGACGCAAGCCCCGCCCCCTCACCGATCCGGCGACGCTCTCCAGGAATCCGGCCAATCACAGGGCGCCCCTTGCCTGGCAGCCAATCATCGTCCCCAGCCGTCTTCTAGCTCAGCCTGCAGGGACCAATGGGAGGCGGGGGTTAGGCTGGGGCTGGCCAATCAGGGCAAGGGGGGGTCCACATGGCTCTGGGGCAGAGACATGGGGGGGGGGAACAACTGTGGGGCTGGTGTGCAGCAGCCATGGGGCAGGACCCGGTGCTATGGGGCAGGACCCAGTGCTATGGGGCAGGAACCGCTGCTATGGGGCAGGAAGCGCAGCTATGGGGCAGGACCCGGTGCTATGGGGCAGGAACCGCTGCTATGGGGCAGGAAGCGCAGCTATGGGGCAGGACCCGGTGCTATGGGGCGGGACCAGGTGCTATGGGGCAGGAACCGCTGCTATGGGGCAGGGCTTCCCCCGCCCCCCCACGGCTGTGACGTTGCAGCCGCCCACGGGGGGGAGTTTTGGGGCCTTCCCATGACGTGAGGGGGTGGGGCAGCCATGGGAAACCCCAGAGCTACCCACAGCTGCCCCATAGTGACATATAGCTGCCCCATAGTGACCCATAGCTGCCCCATAGCAACCTCATGGAGACCCACAGCTGCCCCATAGCAATCCATGGTTGCCCCATAGAGACCCACAGGTACCCCATAGTGACATATAGCTGCCCCATAGTGACCCACAGCTGCCCCATAGCAACCTCATAGAGACCCACAGCTGCCCCACAGCAATCCATAGCTGCCCCATAGAGACCCACAGGTACCCCATAGTGACATATAGCTGCCCCATAGCGACCCACAGCTGCCCCATAGCAACCTCATAGAGACTCACAGCTGCCCCATAGCAATCCATGGCTGCCCCATAGAGACCCACAGGTACCCCATAGTGACATATAGCTGCCCCATAGCAACCTCATAGAGACTCACAGCTGCCCCATAGCAATCCATGGCTGCCCCATAGAGACCCACAGCTGCCCCATAATAACCAGTGGCTGCCCCATAACAACCCACAGCTGCCCCATAACAACCAGGGCTGCCCCATAACAACCCACGGCTGCCCCATAACAACCCACGGCTGCCCCATAACAACCCACGGCTACCCCATAACAACCCACGGCTGCCCCATAACAACCCACGGCTGCCCCATAACAACCCACGGCTGCCCCATAGCAACCCACGGCTACCCCATAACAACCCACGGCTGCCCCATAGCAACCCACGGCTACCCCATAACAACCCACGGCTGCCCCATAGCAACCCACGGCTACCCCATAACAACCCACGGCTGCCCCATAGCAACCCACGGCTACCCCATAACAACCCACGGCTGCCCCATAGCAACCCACGGCTACCCCATAACAACCCACGGCTGCCCCATAACAACCCACGGCTACCCCATAACAACCCACAGCTGCCCCATAGCAACCCATGGCTGCCCCATAACAACCCACAGATGCCCCATAGCAACCCACAGCTGCCCCATAGCAACCCACGGCTGCCCCATAGCAACCCATGGCTACCCCAAACCCCCCTTAAAGCAGTATCTGTGAGGCACGTGACCTCATGTGACCTCACGTGACCTCACCCCACGTGTCCCCACCGGGCCCAGCACCACGCCTGACGGTGAGCCCTGTTACACACGTGACCCACACCTGGACACACGTGACCCACACCTGGACACACGTGACCCACAACTGGAGACACGTGACCCACACAAGGACACGTGACCCACAACCGGACACGTGACCCATAACTGGACACATGTGACCCACAGCTGGACACGTGACCCACACCTGGACACATGACCCATAACTGGAGACATGTGACCCACACCTGGACACACGTGACCCACACCTGGACACGTGACCCACACCTGGACACATGTGACCCACACCTGGACACACGTGACCCACACAAGGACACGTGACCCACAACCGGACACGTGACCCGTAACTGGACACATGTGACCCACACCTGGACACACGTGACCCACACAAGGACACGTGACCCACAACCAGACACGTGACCCATAACTGGACACATGTGACCCACAGCTGGACACGTGACCCACACAAGGACACGTGACCCACAACCGGACACGTGACCCGTAACTGGACACATGTGACCCACACCTGGACACGTGACCCACACCTGGACACACGTGACCCATAACTGGACACATGTGACCCATAATCATGTTGTGTGCCCCACAACTGGACACATGACCCACAACCATCTTGTGTGACCCACAACCATGTTATGAGACCCACAACACATGTGCCCCACAACCAGACACACGTGACCCACAACATACAGACCCACAAGCATGCTGTATGACCCACAACAATGTCTTATGACCCACAACCATATTCTGGACCCACAACCATATTGTATGACCCAGAACACATGGATCCACAACCACACACTTGCCCCATAACCAGACACATGTGACCCACAACCACGTTGTGTGACCCACAACACATGGACCCACAACCATGTTCTAGACCCACAACACATGTGCCCCACAACCATGTCCTATGACCCACAACCATGTTCTCTGACCCACAACACATGGACCCACAACAATGTCCTATGACCCACAACCATGTCCTGTGCCCCACAACACATGGAGACCCACAGCCATGTCCTATGACCCACAACCACGTTGTGTGCCCCACAACACATGGACCCACAACCATGTCCTGTGCCCCACAGCCATGTCCTATGACCCACAACCACATTGTGTGCCCCACAACACATGGAGACCCACAACTATGTCCTGTGCCCCACAACACAGGGCCCCACAGCCATGTCCTGTGCCCCACAACACATGGACCCACAACCATGTCCTGTGACCCACAACTAAGGCCCCACAACCATGTCCTGTGCCCCACAACACAGGGCCCCACAACACATGGAACCACAACCATGTCCTGTGCCCCACAGCCACGTTCCCTGCCCCACAGCCGTGTTCCCTGCCCCACAGCCGTGTTCCCTGCCCCACAGCCATGTCCTGTGCCCCACAACACATGGAACCACAACCATGTCCTGTGCCCCACAGCCATGTTCCCTGCCCCACAACACAGGGACCCCCAGCCATGCCCTGTGCCCCACAACCATGTTCCCTGCCCCACTGCCATGTCCTGTGCCCCACAACACAGGGCCCCACAGCCATGTCCTGTGCCCCACAGCTGTGTTCCCTGCCCCACAGCTGTGTCCTGTGCCCCACAGCCGTGTTCCCTGCCCCACAGCCATGTCCTGTGCCCCACAACACAGGGCCCCACAGCCACGTTCCCTGCCCCACAGCCGTGCTCCCTGCCCCACAGCACACGGACCCACAGGTACCGTGTCCTTACCGTGCCCCATGTGCCCTGTCCCGTGCTCGGGCCCCACATGGACACGGGTGAGTCACCGGCACCGCGTGGGTGCCCCCCCGCCTTCCCCCCCCCCGAGGGGACGGTGACGTCAGCGTGACGTCATCAGCGGGCCGGCGCTGGAGGGGGAGGGGACACGGGGAGGGCACGTGGGGACATGGGAGGGCCATGGGATACATGGGGATGGGAATGGGATAATGGGAGAGGGGATATGGGAATGGGGTATGGGAATGGGATAATGGGAGATGGGATATGGGGTACATGGAGATGGGAACGGGGTAATGGGAGAGGGGATATGGGAATGGGATATGGGAATGGGATAATGGGAGAGGGGATATGGGGTACATGGAGATGGGAATGGGGTAATGGGATATGGGGTACATGGAGATGGGAATGGGGTAATGGGAGAGGGGATATGGGAACGGGATATGGGAATGGGATAATGGGAGATGGGATATGGGGTACATGGATATGGGGTATGAATATGGGATACGGGGTACATGGATATAAGATATGGGGTATGGGATACACGGATATGGGAATGGGATATGGGAAATGGGATATGGGGTACATGGATATGGGGAATGGGAATGGGATATGGGGTACATGGATATAAGATATGGGGTATGGGATACATGGATATGGGAATGGGTTATGGGAGATGGGATATGGGGTACATGGAGATGGGATATGGGGTATGGGATATGGGATACATGGAGATGGGAATGGGATAATGTGAGATGGGATATGGGGTACATGGAGATAGGATATGGGGTACATGGATATGGGAATGGGGTACATGGATATGGGGTATGGATATGGGATACATGGATATGGGGTATGGATATGGGATATGGGGCACATGGATATGGGGTATGGGATATGGGGTACATGGAGATGGGAATGGGATATGGGAATGGGATACATGGATATGAGATATGGGGTATGAGATATGGGATACATGGATATGGGGTACGGATATGGGATACATGGATATGCGGTATGGATATGGGAATGGGATACATGGATATGAGATATGGGGTATGAGATATGGGATACATGGATATGGGAAAGGGATAATGGGAGACGGGATACAGGATACATGGATATATGAACAGGATATGGGGAATGTGATACAGGGTATGGGATATGGGATTTGGTATACATGGATATGGGATACAGGATACACGGATATAGGAATGGGATGTGGGATAACTGAATATGAGATACATGGATATGGAATATCGGGTATGGGATTTGGGATACATGGGTATGGGAATGGGATAATGGCATACGGGATACATGAATATGGGAATGGCATATGGGATATGGGATTTAAGATACGTAGATATGGGACATGGGATAATGAAATATGGGATACAGGATATGGGAATGGGATATGGGGATCATGGGACATGGGGTGACACAGGGACAGCCCCATAGGCCTGCATGGGACGCACAAACCCACACGTGTGACCCCACACATGACAACAGGCACGTGACCCCAGTCACGTGTCACCGCCCCCCGGGTCGCATGTTGTAGCATGTTACATGTATGTTCCATGTGGGGCGCATGGATGTGCCCCCACTCCTGCCCCATTGAGCCCCAGGGAGGGGCTGGGGGGGGGGGGGGAGAAACTGAGGCACAGAGAGCTTGGGCTATGGGGCAGCAATGGAGTGGTTGTGGGGCAGCCATAGGGCAGGTGTAGGGTTCTTGTGGGGCAGCCATAGGGCAGGTGTAGGGTTCTTGTGGGGCAGCCATGGGGCAGGTGTGGGGTGCTTATGGGGCAGCCATGGGGCAGGTGTGGGGTGCTTATGGGGCAGCCACGGGGTGTGTGTGGAGTGCTTGTGGGGCAGCCATGGGGCAGGTGTGGGGTGCTTATGGGGCAGCCACGGGGTGTGTGTGGAGTGCTTATGGGGCAGCCATGGAGCAGGTGTGGGGCTCCTGGGGAGCAACCATGGGGTGCCTGTGGGGCAGCCATGGGGCAGCCATGGGGTGGGTGTAGAGTGCTTGTGGAACAGCCATAGGGCAGGTGTGGGGTTCCTGTGGGGCAGCCATGGGGCAGCCATAGAGTGCCTGTGAGGCAGCAATGGGGCAGGTGTGGGGTGGTTATGTGGCAGCCATGGGGCAACCATGGGGCAGGTGTAGGGTGCTTGTGGGGTAGCCATAAGGTAGGTGTGGGGCTCCTGGGGGCAGCCATGGGGCAGGTGTGGGGCTCCTGGGGGGCAGCCATGGGGTGCCTGGGGGGCAACCATAGGGCGGGTGTGGGGCAGCCGGGGGGAGGATGTGGGGCAGCCATGGGGCAGGTGTGGGGCAGCCGGGGGGCCTCATTGGGGCTGTTGTTGCCTCATTTGGGTTTCAGAGGAACTGCCCAGAGGGGGGAAGGGGCAGTGAAGGGGCGTGGCCAGTGACGTAATGGGAGGGGGAGGGGCATGGACATGTTTGTGGCGTGTAACACATGTGTAACGCATGTAACGTGTGTCACCATCATACACATGTAACACGTGTGACACCATCATGCAAATGTAACGTGTCACACCGTCATGCGCATGTAACGTGTGTCACCATTCGATATATGTAACACGTGTCAGACTATCACACACATGTAATGTGTGTCACACATCATACACATGTAACACGTGTCACACCATCATACACATGTAACACGTGTGTCACACCGTCATACACATGTAACACGTGTCACACCGTCATACACATGTAACACGTGTCACACCGTCATACACATGTAACACGTGTGTCACACCATCATACACGTATAACGTGTGTCACACCAACATACACATATAACACCTTGTACCATCATACACATGTAATATGTGTCACACCGTCCTACACATGTAATGTGTGTCACCACCAGATATACATAGTACGTGTCACACTATCATACACATGTAATGTGTGTCACGCATCATACACATGTAACATAGATCATACATATGTAATGTGTGTCACACGATCATACACATATAACATGTGTGTCAGACCATCACACATATAACATGTGCCACACCATCATACACATGTAACACGTGTCACACTGTCACGTAACACATGTCACACACATACCACATGTCACACCGTCACACATGTAACATGTCTCCATCTTGCACATGGAGCCTGATGTGTCACACCATCATGCACATGTAACACGTGTGTCACACCAAAGACGTGTAAATTATACCTGTTTATCACATGTCACACCGTCATTCATGTGCAACATCAGACACAGGTAACACGGGGGTCACACCATCATACATGTGTAACACCATCACAAACATGTAACAGGTGTCACACCATCATACATGTGTATTATCATCTGACACATGTAACACGTGCTACATGATCAAATACATGCAACACGTGTCACACATGTCACATGTGTCACATGATCAAACACATGTAACACGTGTGTCACACATGTGTAAGTTCACACATAACACGTGTGTCACAACACATTGCATGTGTAACATCATCAGACACATGTAACGTGTCACATGATCAAACACATGTAACGTGTGTCACACCACCATTCATGTATATAGTCATGAGACACATGTAACATGTGTGTCACACCATCATACATGTGTAACACCAGCAGACACATGTAACACCTGTGTCACATGGTCAAACACATGTACCACGTGTGTCACACCAGCAGACATGTGTAACACCACCAGACACATGTAACACATGTAACACATGTGTCACATCATACATGTGTAACATCATTAGACACATGTAACATGAGTGTCACACAATCAAACACATGTAACACATGTGTCACCCCATCATACATGTGTAAAGCCATCAGACACATGCAGTGTGTGTGTCACACCATCATACATGTGTAACACCACCAGACACATGTAACACGTGGAACTCTGTCTCTGGCATGTGTGTGTAATGCTAACACACATGTACAACAACATGTGACCACACGCTCTGCATGTAACACACATGTAATGGGGTCATGTGTGTAACATGTACATCTGTGTTGCCTGCATGTAAAACATAGCATGTGTATGTAAACATGCATGCAGCATGTAATATGTCTGTAACATGTAATATATGTAACCGTGTCCTCTGCATGTGTGTACCCTTGTCACGCATGTGTAGCCATGTTCTCTGCCTACAACACATGTATAACCATGCCTTTTGCGTGTAACACACATGTTTCCTGTGTAACACGCAACACCACATGTGTAACAGACCATGTGTGCGCAACAGAACACCCATGTGCATACATGAACACCCAGGTACCTGCCATAACATCTCTTTACACATGTGGACACCACCATGCAGATGCACACACACGCATTGTAACATACATGTAGACCCTGACCTGTGTGCCCAGACACACGTTTACATGCATGTGGACCCAAACATGTATGCACAATCCATGTGCATGTGATAACACCAATCAATTACACACATGTACACACATGTATATGCATCAGAGCCTGGTGCACATGGCCTGCACAGGTATGACCTCGCATATACCACTCTGCACACATGTGTGCATACAGACATAGCCATGTCACATGACCCCCCGCACACACGTGTGCACATGGACACACATGTAACCCCCCTGCACACACTTGTGCATATGGACAGACATGTGACCCCCGCACACGCATGTGCACATGGAAACACATGTAACCCCCCTGCTGCACACTTGTTCATATGGACAGACATGTGACCCCCGCACATGCGTGTGCACATGGACACACATGTAACCCCCTGCACACACTTGTGCATAGGGACAGACATGTGACCCCCGCACATGCATGTGCACATGGACACACATGTAACCCCCTGCACACACTTGTGCATATGGACACACATGTAACCCCCTGCACACGCGTGTTCACTCACATGTAGCGGGTCCAGCAGGGAGGGGGGGGCCTAGGCTCCGGCCATGGTGGGATCTGGGGGAAACAGGATTACTGGGAGCTCCCCCCCCCCATTCCCAGTCCCAAACTGGGATCTATATGGAGCTGCTCACAGTATAACCAGTATGGCCAGTACCAGCTCCCAGTATGGCCATTACCTGTTATCCCCATTCCCAGTGCTCCCAGTATCCATCCCTCCCATTCCCAGTGCAGCTCTGGCTCTGGCCCATTGCTCCCAGTACAGCTCTGGCTCTGGCCCATTGCTCCCAGTGCAGCTCCCAGTACAGCTTTGGCTCTGCCCCACTGCTCCCAGTACAGCTCCCAGTGATCCTAGTACAGCTCTGGCTCTGCCCCATTGCTCCCAGTGCAGCTCCCAGTGCTCCCAGTACAGTTCTGGCTTTGCCCCATTGCTCCTAGTGCAGCTCCCAGTGCTCCCAGTACAGCTGTGGCTCTGCCCCATTGCTCCCAGTACAGCTCTGGCTCTGCCCCATTGCTCCCAGTACAGCTCTGGCTCTGCCCCATTGCTCCCACACCCTCCCTTATCACAGCTCCGCACCCAGCCAGGCCCAGCCCAGGGCAATGGGGCAATGACGGGGGGAAGGGGGGGGCACCCCAATAGGGACAGGGTCCCCCCTTTATAACAATGCAAGACCCCCCCAATGGGTTCAGACACCCAAATGGGGTCAACCCCCCCCCAATTCCTTCTATAAACACCCAAAATCACCTCAAATAGCCCCAAAATCACCTCACTGGGGTCTAAGGCCCTCATTTAGTTAAGGTTTGACACCTCCAATGAACCTCAATGGGGTCAGACCCCCCCCCCCGAATTCATTCTATAAACATCCAAAATCACCTCAAATAGTCCCAAAATCACCTCAAATAGCCCCAAAATCACCTCATTGGGGCCTAACAGCCCCATTTACTTAAGTTTTGACCCCACCAATGCACCCCAATGGGGTCAAACCCCACAATTCATTCTATAAACACCCAAAATGACCTCAGATAGCCCCAAAATCACCTCAAATAGCCCCAAAATCACCTATTGGGGTCTAAGACCCCCATTTACCTCAGGTTTGACCGCACCAATGCACCCCAAAGGGGTCAGAACCCCCCAATTCCTTCTATAAACACCCAAAATCACCTCAAATAGCTCCAAAATCACCTAAAATAGCCCCAAAATCACCTCATTGGGGCCTAACAGCCCCATTTACCTTAGGTTTGACCCCACCAATGCACCCCAATGGGGTCAGAACCCCCCAATTCCTTCTATAAATACCCAAAATCACCTCAGATAGCCCCAAAATCACCTCAAATAGCCCCAAAATCACCTCATTGGGGCCTAACAGCCCCATTTACCTTAGGCTTGACCCCACCAATGCACCCCAATGGGGTCAGAACCCCCCAATTCCTTCTATAAATACCCAAAACCACCTCAAATAGCCCCAAAATCACCTAAAATAGGCCCAAAATCACCTCATTGGGGCCTAACAGCCCCATTTGCCTTAGGTTTGACCCCACCAATGCACCCCAATGGGGTCAGAACCCCCCAATTCCTTCTATAAACACCCAAAACCACCTCAAATAGACCCAAAATCACCTATTGGGGTCTAAGACCCCCATTTCCTTAAGGTTTGCACCCCTCAATGCACCCCAATGGGGTCAGAGCCCCATAATTTACCTCAGAAACCCTCAAATTCACCTCAAAAAAACCCAAAATCACCTACTGGGGCCTAAACCTCCCCATTTACCTCAGAAATGCCCAAATTTACCTCAGAAACCCCAAATTTACCTCAGAAACCCCCAAATTCACCTGTAGGAGGTCCAAAACCATCAAGTTTACCTCAGAACCCCCCAAAATCACCTCAACCCCCCCCAAAACACCTCATTTGGGCCCAAACCTCCCCATTTACCTCAGAAACATCCAAATTTACCTCAGAAACCCCCAAATTTACCTCAGAAACCGCCAATTTACCTCAGAAACCCCCAATTTACCTCAGAAACACCCAATTTACCTCAGAAACACCCAAATTTACCTCAGAAACATCGAATTTACCTCAGAAACATCGAATTTACCTCAGAAACACCCAAATTGACCCAAAATCACCTTAAGGAGGCCCAAACCCGCCCCCATTCACCTCCTGGGCCCAATCCCCTTTCATTTACCTCAGATACCTCCCAAAATGACCTCATGGGGCCCCCAAAACCACCCAAAATCACCCCAAAAGGGCCAATCCCCCCCCATTTACCTCAGGTTTGACCCCCCAATGGGGTCAGGCCCCCCCCCCATTCACCTCAGCTCAAGGCCCCCCCCCCCTTCCGTTTACCTCAGTTCACCCCAGTTCACTTCAATAGCGACAAAACCCCCTCGAATTCACCCCAAAATCACCTCAGAAACAGCAAAAATCACCTTAAAAAGGCTCACCCTCCCCCATTTACCTCAATCCCCCCCAAATTCACCTTAGAGGGGTCAAACCCCCCGTTCACCACAGCAGTGACCCCCAATGGGCTCAGACCCCCATAATTCACCTCAAAACGCCCGAATTCACCTCAAAAAAACCCAAAATCACCTCAAAAACCCCCAAATTCACCTCAAAACCCCCCAAATTCACCTCAAAAACCCTCGAGTTCACCTCAAACCCCTAAATTCACCTCAAAAAACCCCAAATTCACCTCAAAACACCCCAAATTCACCCCATAAACCCCCAAATTCACCTCATAAACCCCCAAATTCACCCCATAAAACCCCAAATTCACCTCAAAACACCCCAAATTCACCCCATAAACCCCCAAATTCACCTCATAAACCCCCAAATTCACCCCATAAAACCCCAAATTCACCTCATAAACCCCAAATTCACCTCAAAATACCCCAAATTCACCAAAAAAATCCAAAATTCACCCCATAAACCCCCAAATTCACCTCAAAAAAACCCCAATTCACCTCATAAACCCCCAAACTCACCTCAAAACCCTCGAATTCACCTCATAAACCCCCATATTCACCTCAGAATCACCCCAGATCACCTCAGAAACCCCAAAATTCACCTCAAAACCCCCCAAATTCACCTCAAAGAACCCATATTCACCTCAAAAACCCCCAAATTCACCTCAAAAAACCCCAAATTCACCTCAGAATCACCCCAAATCACCTCAGACACCCCCAAATCCACCTCCACGAGGTCCAACACCCCCGTTTCCCTCAGCCCACCCCCATTTACCTCAGGTTTCCCCCCCATAACCCCCAAACAGACCCAGACCCCCCCATTTTTTTACCTCAGATCACCCCAAAAGGCCCCAAACCCCCTTCCATTACCTCAGCACTGGCCCCCCCACACCCCCATAAGCGACCGAGCCCCACATTGACCCCCACAATGCACTCCAATGGAGCCGACCCCCCCCTTTCACCTCACCGCTGTGTGTGTTTGTCCGTGTCCCCCCCCCCCCCAAGGCCTCGGCCCGTCGTCCCCCCCCCCCGCCCCCCCCCCTCCCCCCCATATCCCCGTTACCTGCGGCGGGGCCCGGTTCTGAGGCGGGGGGGGGGGGCGTTGGAAGGGGAAGGGAAGCGGCGGGTCCCGGCCCCAGCCCCGGTCCCGGCCCCGCGGTCGGTGTCGGCTCCGCTGAGCTCCGGCCTCGCTCAAACAAAGGACCCAGCGCCGCGCGCCCCGCCCGCCCCACGCCCCGCCCACCGCCCGTCTGGGCACGCCCCCACGACCACGCCTCCTTATATACCACCGATGAAGCCACGCCCACCGCCCCGCTTGGCCACGCCTCCAAGCGACGCCCACCGCGCCGTGGGCACGCCCCCCCGAACACCCCCGCCCCCCCCCACCTCCCGGCCGCGCGCACGCCATGTGAGGAGGGAGGAGGGCGCCCCCTGGTGGTTGGGAGGAGTGGAGGGGGTGGGATGGGGATGGGATGGGATGGGATGGGGATGGGATGGGGTGGGGATGGGATGGGATGGATGGGGAATAGGATGGGGTGGGATGGGATGGGGAGGGATGGGGATGGGATGGGGATGGATGGGGAGGGATGGGGATGGATGGGGTTGAATGGGGATTGATGGGGTTGGATGGGGATGGGATGGGGTTGAATGGGGATGGATGGGGATGGGATGGGGATGGATGGGGATGGGATGGGGATGGATGGGGATGGATGGGGATGGATGGGGATGGGATGGATGGGGATGGGATGGGGATGGGATGGGGATGGGATGGGGATGGATGGGGATGGGATGGGGATGGATGGGGATGGCGATGGGGATGGGATGGATATGGGAATGGGATGGGGATGGTGATGGAATGGGAATGGGGATGGATTGAGGATGGGATGGGATGGGGATGGAGATGGGGATGGGATTGGGAATGGGATGGGATGGGATGGGATGGGATGGAGATGGGGATGGGATGGGATGGGGATGGGGATGGGATGGGGATGGGATGGGGATGGAGATGGGGATGGGATTGGGATGGGGATGGGATGGGATTTGGAATGAGATAGGGATGGGATGAGGATGGGGATGGGATGGGATTGGGAATGGGATGGGGATAGGATGTGATGGGATTGGGAATGGGATGTGATGGGATTTGGAATGGGATTGGGAGTACGATGGGATTTGGAATGGGATGGGGATGGAATTGGGAATGGGAATGGGGATGGAGATGGAGACAGGGACGGGATTGGGATTGGGAATGGGATGGGGATGGGATGGGATTGGGACTGGAAATTGGGAATGAGATGGGAAATGGGACTGAGAATGAGATTGAATTGGGAATGGGAGGGGGAATGGGAAACTGGGGATGGGATTGGGGATGGGATGGGCATAGGAGGTGCAGAATGGGAAATGGGAATGGGAATGGGATGGGATTGAACTGGGAATGGGATGGGGAATGGGAAATTGGGGATGGGATGGGGGATAGGAAGTGAAGAATAGGAAATGGGAATGGGATTGGGATCGGGTTGGAAATGGGCAACTGGAGTGGGGATGGGCATAGGGTTGGGGTGGGATTGGGAATAGTGTGGAGAATGGGACCAGTATAGAGTAATACTGGGTGACACTGGGTAACACTGGGACCGGTATAGGGTGACACTGGGTGACACTACCACCAAGTCAATCCCAGTACAGGGTGACACTAAGACTGGGAGGCACTAGGAGCAGCATGGGACAGCGCTGGTCCCAGTACAGGGTGGCAATGGGTGACACTGGTCCCAGTACAGGCTGTCATTGGGTGACACTGGGTGACACTGGTCCCAGTACAGCCTGACACTGGGACCAGCCGCTCCAATCCCGCCCCTCCACTCCAGCCAATAACAGCCGCCGCAGCCGGGCTCCAGCCAATGAGAACGCAGCAGGGGGGGAGGAGGGAGGGGGGAAGAGGAGAGGGAGGAGGGGGCGTGGCCATATTAAACCCCGCCCCCCCCGGCGGCAGCGCGCGGGACTGCACGTGCGCCCGGAAGCCCCGCCCCCAAATCCCCCTCCCCCGCCGGAAGCCCCGCCCCCTGCGCGTGCCGCGTCCTCCTCTCCCCCCTCCCCAACGCCCCTCCCAGCAACAACCGCGGAGCCGCGCTCCGATTGGCTGCTGAGCTGTGACGTCACGGCAGGGCGCGCCCGTCTGTTACCATGGCAACAAGGGGGGGAGTGGGGGGGGGTTTGAGGCCTTAAAAAGGCGAATTTGGACCCAAAAAGGAAGGGAATGGACCCAAGAATGAAGGTTTTGGCCCCAAATGAAGGGTTAGACCGCGAAAAGGAGGAATCTCACTTGGAAATGAGGGATTTGGGCCCAAAAATGAGGGATTTGGTCCCTAAAATGAGGGATTTTGATCAAAAAATGAGAGATTTGGTTCTAAAAATTGGGCTTTGGAGCCTTAAAAATGAGGTTTTCCCGCAAAGAAAAGAGAGCTTGAACCCCAAAGTGAGGTTTTTGTCCTCAAAATGAGGGGTTAGACCCAAGAAGTGAAGGTTTAGACCTCAAAAATGAGGGCTTTAGACCCAAAAAGGAGGCATTTTAACTCCAAAATGAGGAATTTGGGGTTTCAGCCCTAAAAATGCAGGGGTTTAGCCCAAAAAAGGCGAGGTAAGACCTTAAAATGGGGGGTTTGGACCTAAAACCTTGCTCTAGACCCTCACAATGTGGGTTTTGAGGCAATAAGTGGAGGTTTAGACCCTAAAATGAGGGGGTTTGGGCTCCAAAATGAGGGATTTGGACCCCAAAATGGGGGTTTAGATCCAAAAAAGGGGGTTTAGAGCCCCAAAATGTGGGGTTTTACCTTAAAAAGGGGGAATGGACCCCAAAAATAAGGTTTTAGGCAATAAAACCGAGGGTTGAGATGGCAAAAAGCACATTTTTCCACCTTAAAACGGGGTTTAGAGCCCCTAAATAAGGGGTTGAACCCTGAAAATGAGGGTTTGGACCCAAAAGTGAGGGTTTGGAGCCTAAACCCGCACCTTTTTACCCCAAAATGAGAGTTGAGAGCTTAAAAATTAGGTATTGGGGCCAAAATCGAGGGTTTGGGCCCTAAAAATGGGGGGGTTGGAGCACAAAAATGGGGGTTTGGACCCCCAAAAGGCAGGTTTTGGCCTCAGAATGGACATGGGACCGATGGTATGACATAGGGTGACACGTGTGATCCATTACATGCATGACGTAGCGTGACACATAACGCCTGTGACACGTATGACACACGTGACATGTACCATGGGGCACACGTAACACACGTGCGGGCCCTCCCGCCGCCAGGGGGCGGAGACTGAGGGGGTGGGAGGGGCTTAGAACGAGGGGCGGGGCTTAGAGGGGGCGTGGCCCACGTGAGACCGCCCCATCGCCTTTTATGGCCCCCACGTGGTGACGTCACACACCCCCCCCCCCCCCCCGGTTGCCATGGTGATGGGGAAGCGGTGGGAAACAGCCCCGCCTCCCCCCGGGGTGGGGGGGGCTCTTAAAGGGCAATGAACCCCCTTAGATGGGCTGTATATGGGGTGTATAGGGTGTATATGGGGGTCTGTGGCGTGTATAAGGGGTGTATGGGGAGTGTATGGGGTGTATGGGGTGTGTATGGGGTGCATAAGGGGTGTATATGGGGTGTATGGGGTGTATATGGGGTGCATATGGGGTGCATGTGGTGGTCTGCAGGGTGTATATGGGGTGTATGGGGTGTATATGGGGTGCATATGGGGTGCATGTGGTGGTCTGCAGGGTGTATATGGGGTGTATGGGGTGTGTATGGGGTGTATGTGGGGTGTATATGGGGTGTATGGGGTGTATATGGGATGTATGTGGGGTGTATATGGGGTGTATGGGGTGTATATGGGATGTATGGGGTGTATGTGTGGGTCTGCAGGGTGTATATGGGGTGTATATGGGGTGTATGGGGTGTGTATGGGGTGTATGTGGGGTGTATATGGGGTGTATGGGGTGTATATGGGATGTATGTGGGGTGTATATGGGATGTATGGGGCGTATGTGGGGGTCTGCAGGGTGTATATGGGGTGTATGGGGTGTATGGGGTGTACATGGGATATATGGAGTGTATATGGTGTGTATGTGGGACATACGTGGGGTGTATATGGGGTATATATGGAGTGTATATGGGGTGTATATGTGGTCTATGTGGGGTGTATATAGGATGTATGGGGAGTATATGGTGTGTATGTGGGATGTATGTGGGGTGTATATGGGGTGTATGGTGTGTATATGGGGTGTATCGGTGTGTATGGGGTATATATGGGGTGTATATGGGCTGTATGTGTGGTGCATACTGGGTGTATATGGGGGTATACTGGGTGTATATGTGGGGTATGTGGGGTACAGCCCTGCCCCACACCGCAGGCACAACCAATGACAAGCGGCGACACTCACAATGTCTTTAATACAAAGGGGGGGGGGGGACACCCCCAAAAGCCCCCAACCCCACCCCAAACCCCATCAGTACCCAACAGGGCCCTAACAACACCCCCCAACACCAGCCCTGACCCCCAAACCCCCACCCTGACCCTGTGACACCCCACATTCATCCCCATGACACCCCCCCCAATCACAACCCGCCCCACCGCAACACCCCACATCCTCCATCAGACCCATACGTGAGACCCCAAAACTCACCTGGACCCACACCCCCCCTAAAAACAACCCCCAAACCTACCCCAGACACAACCCATCAGCCCTGGGGGGGTCCCTGTGGGGCTGTAGGTGACGGTGACACAGGCGGTGTCCCCATAGGGCTGACATTCAGTGTCCATGGGGGGGCTCACACGCAGTGGATGTGGGGTGCTCAGTGCTGGCATCACAGTCGGTGTCCCCAAGGGGGTGACAGTCACCAGACACTGCCCTGGTGTCCTCAGTGGGGTGACAATGGGTGTCCCCCATAGGGCGACAATCGGTGCCACAGTCGGTGTGCCCCATAGGGTGACAATGGGTATCCTCGATAGGGTGACAATGGGTGTCCTCAATAGGGTGACAATCGGCATCACAGTCAGTGTCCTCAATAGGGTGACAATGGGTATCCTCAATAGGGTGACAATCGGCATCACAGTCGGTGCCCCCCATAGGGTGACAATGGGTATCCTCAATAGGGTGACAATGGGTGTCCCCCATAGGGTGACAACTGGCATCACAGTCGGTGCCCCCCATAGGGTGACAATGGGTATCCTCCATAAGGTGACAATCGGCTTCACAGTCGGTGCCCCCCATAGGGTGACAATGGGTGTCCTCAATAGGGTGACAATCAGCGTCACAGTCGGTGCCCCCCATAGGGTGACAATGGGTGTCCTCAATAGGGTGACAATCGGCATCACAGTCGGTGCCCCCCATAGGGTGACAATGGGTGTCCTCAATAGGGTGACAATCGGCATCACAGTTGGTGCCCCCCATAGGGTGACAATGGGTATCCTCCATAGGGTGACAATCAGCTTCACAGTCGGTGCCCCCCATAGGGTGACAATGAGTATCCTCAATAGGGTGACAAACAGCGTCACAGTCGGTGCCCCCCATAGGGTGACAACGGGTGTCCCCCATAGGGTGACAATCGGCATCACAGTCGGTGCCCCCCATAGGGTGACAATGGGTGTCCCCCATAGGGTGACAATCGGCATCACAGTCCGTGTCTCCCATAGGGTGACAATGAGTATCCTCAATAGGGTGACAATCAGCCTCACAGTCGGTGTCCCCCATAGGTTGACAATCAGCGTCACAGTCGGTGTTCCCCATAGGGTGACAATTGGTGTCACAGTTGGTGCCCCCCATAGGGCGACAATCGGTGTCACAGTTGGTGTCCCCCATAGGGCGACAATTGGTGTCACAGTCGGTGTGCCCCATAGGGTGACAATGGGTATCCTCCATAGGGTGACAATGGGTGTCCTCCATAGGGTGACAATTGGCATCACAGTCAGTGTCTCCAATAGGGTGACAATGGGTGTCCTCAATAGGGTGACAATCGGCATCACAGTCGGTGCCTCCCATAGGATGACAATCTGCGTCACAGTCGGTGCCCCCCATAGGGTGACAATGGGTGTCCCCCATAGGGTGACAATCGGCATAACAGTCGGTGTCTCCCATAGGGTGACAATGGGTATCCTCAATAGGGTGACAATGGGTATCCTCAATATGGTGACAATCGGCATCACAGTCGGTGCCCCCCATAGGGTGACAATGGGTGTCCCCCATTGGCTGCCACTCGCTGTCCATGGCCGTACCCCAGCCGTTGTCCTCGGGGGGTTCCTGTCCCCACCACCACAGCTGGAGCCGATTGTCCCCCCCCGGGGGGGGCCCTTCCTCCTCCTCCTCCTCCTCCTCGTCACTGCCCCACGGCGCCGGGAACAGCCGCTGCCCCGAGGCCGTGGCCAACAATGGGAGCTCAGGGTGTAAACTGGGGACACACACACACACACATGGGTTGGGGTGATGCCAACACCCCTAGGTACCCCCCAGACCCCCCCACGGCCCCAACAACAGCCTCACAGCAACAGGCGGACACAACAGCCGGCCCCAAAGGGCAGCACTGGGGGGGGTGAGGGTGGTGCTGGGGGGAGATGGGGGTTGGGGTGTTGAGGGAGGGGGTCTAAGGGTGTTGTGAGGGGGGTTGAGGTGTAATGGGGGGGTTTGGGGTGTTGTGGGAGGGATTTACAGTGTGGTGGGAAGGGTTTAGGTGTTGGGGGGGGATATGGGGTGTTGTGGGCAGCTATAGGGGTGTTGTGGGAGAGATTTGGGTTGTTATGGGTGTCTATAGGGGTGCTGTGGGGAGGATTTAGGGTGTTGTGGAGGGATATGGGGTGTTACGGGGGGCTATAGGGGTGCTGTGGGAAGGATTTAGGGTGTTGTGGGGGCCTATAGGGGTGCTATGGGAGGGATGTAGGGCATTGGGGTGTTGTGGTGTACATGGGGTGTTGTTATGGGGGTGTTTTGGTGTACATGGGGTGTTGTTATGGGGATGTCTTGGTGTACATGGGGTGTTGTGGGGAGGATTTGGGGTGTTGTGGGGGTGTTGTGGTGTACATGGGGGTGTTTTGGTGTACATGGGGGTTGTTATGGGGGTGTTTTGGTGTATGTGGGGTGTTGTTATGGGGTGTTGTGGGGGTGTTTCGGTGTACATGGGGGGTTGTTATGGGGGTGTTTCGGTGTACATGGAGAGGTGTTATGGGGTGTTGCAGTGTACATGGGGGGTTGTTATGGGGGTGTTGTGGGGGTGTTTTGGTGTACATGGGGTGTTGTGGGGAGGATTTGGGGTGTTGTGGGGGTGTTGTTATGGGGTGTTGTGGGGTGTTTTGGTGTACATGGGGGGTTGTTATGGGGGTGCTGTGGTGTACATGGGGGGTTATTATGGGCTGTTGCTGTTACCTGGTGCCATTGATGCAGTCCCGCAGGGCCCTGAACCGCAGCACTGGGGGCAGCAAGGGGGGGTCCCCCGGGTCCGGGGGGGTCCCTGCAGTGTCCCATAGGGTGACAAAGCCGCTGGTGTCACCGCTCACCAGGAACCGGCCCGTCCTATGGGGCAGGACACACATAGGGGTCAATGGGGAGATCTATGGGGTGGACCTATAGGGGCAGGACACACATAGGGGTCAATGGGGAGATCTATGGGGCAGACCTATAGGGGTGGGACACACATAGGGGTCAATGCGGAGATCTATGGGGCGGACCTATTTGGGCGGGACACCCATAGGGGTCAATGGGGAGATCTATGGGGCGGACCTATAGGGGCGGGACATACATAGGGGTCAATGGGGAGATCTATGGGGGGGACCTATGGGGGCAAGACACACATAGGGGCCAATGGGGAGATCTATGGGGGGGACCTATAGGGGCGGGACACACATAGGGGTCAATGGGAAGATCTATGGGGCGGACCTATAGGGGCTATGCAGCCCTATAGGGGCTATGGGAGCTATAAAGCCCTATGGGGGGACCCCATTGGGGGGGGTCACATACGGGTCAAGGTCAAAGGTCACGCGCTGGTTGGTGGTCACGTGACGCTCCATGGCCAGCAGGGGGCGCTCCGGCAGCCGCAGGTCCCAGCACAGGATGTGGGTGTCCTGGGGGCGGAGCTTCGCTAAGCCACGCCCCCATTGGCCACACCCCGCCCCCCCATTGATGGGCATGGCCCAATCACGAGGCTTCAACCCCTGGACACACCCCAATATGGAGGCCACGCCCATAAAGAGGCTCCGCCCACTCATTTGAGCTCCTCCCTCTCAAGCCCCGCCCATTATGCACCCCATTGGAAAGCCCTGTAGACCCCTCCCCATTTGACACAACCCCTTAAGCCCCTCCCACCAATCAAACCCCACCCCCATAAGCACCTCCAATCCTTAAACCCCTCCCATTTAAGCTCCTCCCACACCTAAACCACGCCCCTTTTCGCCCCTCCCACCTAAGCCACGCTCCTCTAAACGCCTCCACCAATCAAGCCATGCCCCTTTACACCCCTCCTAACCTTAGCCCCACCTCTTCAGGCCCTCCACCAATCAAACCTCTTCCCACCCTCAAGCCACGCCCCCTTAATTCCCTCCCACATAAGCCACGCCCCGTGAGTCCATCCCCATCAATCCCTCCCCCCAACCACCACCCCTTTAAGCCCCTCCCACCTTCAATCCCCTCCACCAATCAATGTCCACCCCTCTCAGCCCCTCCACCAATCAGAGCCCTCCCCTCCAAGCCCCGCCCACCTTGCGCCCCCCTGCATACAGCCGGTTCCCATCGGGGCTGAAGCGCAGGTGGGTGGGGGCCGCGGGGAGGCGGGGCCAGAGCGCCAAGGCCCCGCCCCCTTCCAGCGCGTACAGCCCCAGGCTCCGCCCATAGGAGCCGCAGGCGAACACCGGTTGGCTGGGGCTCACCGCCAGGCAGCCAATGAGGCCGCTCTGGCCCTGACCGCCCTCTGTGATTGGGCGGGGGGGAGAGCACAGGACACGCCCACTTAAAGCCACGCCCTCTGTAGGCTCCTCCCCTTTTGAGCCCTCCCACTTAAGACCCCACCCACTCTATACCGTCCCTCTTTAAGCCCCTCCCCTTTTGACCCTCTCCATTAAGTCCCGCCTCTTTAAACCACCGCCCATTTAAGCTCCACCCCTTTAAAGCTCCTCCCCTTTAAATGCCGTGCCTTTAAGCTCCACCCCTTTAGACACCACCCACTTTAAGCTCCTCCCCTTAATCCCCACCCCTTTAAGCTCCACCGTTTTAAGCTCCACCCCTTTAAACCCCATCCCTTTAAGCTCCACCCCCTTTTAACCCCATCCCTTTAAGCTCCACCCCTTTAAACCCCATCCCTTTAAGCTCCACCCCCTTTAAACCCCATCCCTTTAAGCCCCACCCCCTTTAAACCCATCCCTTTAAGCTCCACCCCTTTAAACCCCATCCCTTTAAGCTCCACCCCCTTTAAACCCCATCCCTTTAAGCTCCACCCCTTTAAACCCCATCCCTTTAAGCTCCACCCCTTTAAACCCCATCCCTTTAAGCTCCGCCCCCTCGAAGCCCCACCCCTTTAAACCCCACCCCCTTTAAACCCCATCCCTTTAAGCCCCACCCCCTTTAAACCCCATCCCTTTAAGCTCCACCCCTTTAAACCCCATCCCTTTAAGCTCCACCCCTTTAAACCCCATCCCTTTAAGCTCCACCCCTTTAAACCCCATCCCTTTAAACTCCACCCCTTTAAACCCCATCCCTTTAAGCTCCACCCTCGAAGCCCCACCCCTTTAAACCCCACCCCCTTTAAACCCCATCCCTTTAAGCCCCACCCCCTTTAAACCCCATCCCTTTAAGCTCCACCCCCTTTAAACCCCATCCCTTTAAGCTCCACCCCCTTTAAGCTCCGCCCCCATCCCTTTAAGCTCCACCCTTTAAGCTCCACCCCTTTAAACCCCATCCCTTTAAGCCCCACCCCTTTAAACCCCATCCCTTTAAGCTCCACCCCTTTAAACCACATCCCTTTAAGCTCCACCCCTTTAAACCCCATCCCTTCAAGCTCCACCCCTTTAAGCTCCACCCCCTTTAAACCCCATCCCTTCAAGCTCCACCCCTTTAAGCTCCACCCCTTTAAACCCCATCCCTTTAAGCCCCACCCCTTTAAACCCCATCCCTTTAAGCTCCACCCCCCTCAAGCCCCACCCCCTCAAGCCCCGCCCCCTCAAGCCCCGCCCCTCACGCCGCAGCGCCCTCTCCTGGTGGTTCCGCCCCGGCCGCTCCGTTGGGAAGATCCGGACGGAGCCGTCGCAGCCCCCGAGGAGCCGGGAGCCGTCGGGGGTGAAGGTCAGGGAGTGCGGGGCCACCGGCTCCTCCTGCCCCATAGACACACAGAGACCCCATAGAGACACAGGGACCCATAGAGACACATAGGGACACATAGAGACACAGAGAGACCCCATAGAGACACACAGGGACCCATAGAGACACACAGGGACCCATAGAGACACACAGGGACACATAGAGACACATAGGGACCCCATAGAGACACACAGAGACCCCATAGAGACACACAGGGACCCATAGAGAGACATAGGGAACCATAGAGACACATAAAGACACATAGGGAACACATAGAGACACACATAGACACATAGAGACCCCATAGAGAGACATAGAGACCCATAGGGAACATAGGGACCCAGAGGGACCCATAGAGAGCCATAGACACTATAGCCAACACAGGGACCCAGGGGGACACATAGTGACCAATAGAGAGCCATAGGGGACACAGGGACCCATAGAGACCCATAGGGAACATAGGGAACATAGGGACCCATAGAGAGCAATAGGGAACATAGGGACCCATAGGGAACACAGGGACCCATAAGGAACATAGGGACCCATAGAGAGCCACAGGGAACACAGGGACCCATAGAGAGCCATAAGGAACATAGGGACCCATAGAGAGCCATAGGGAACACAGGGACCCAGAGGGACCCATAGAAAACACAGGGACCCATAGAGAGCCATAAGGAACATAGGGACCCATAGAGAGCAATAGGGACCCATAGAGAGCCATAGAAAACACAGGGACCCAGAGGGACCCATAGCAAACACAGGGACCCATAGAGAGCAATAGGGACCCATAGAGAGCCATATGGAATCATAGGGAACATAGGGAACCATAGGGACTCCATAGACACTCGAGACTCCATAGAGACCCCATAGAGAACCCATAGAGACCCCATGGGGAACATAGAGACTCCATAGAGACCATAGGGAACATAGAGACCCATAGAGATCCCATAGACACCCCATAGAGACCTGCAGAGATCCTATAGACACCCCATAGAGACCCATAGGGACCCATAGAAATCGACAGAGCCTCACAGTGACCCATAGACATGGGTGGTGGAGCTCTGGGGGGTCTCTATGGGGTCACTATGGGGCACTTGGGGGACTCTATGGGTTTCTATGGGGTCACTATGGGTCTCCATGGGGTCACTATGGGGCTCTATGGGGTTGCTATGGGTCTCTATGGGTCTCTATGGGTCGCTATGGGGCTTTATGGGGTCGCTATGGGTCTCTATGGGTCGCTATGGGGCTCACCAGGTGGTTGTAGGCGCGGAAGGAGCCCCTCAGGGTCCCATCGAAGGCGTCCCAGAGGTGGACGGGGTTGTCCCGGCTGCTGGAGGCCACCCTGCCCAGTACAGACCAGTATGGACCAGTATGGACCAGTACAGAACAGTACTGACCAGTACGGACCAGTATGGACCAATACAGACCAGTACAGAACAGTACTGACCAGTATGGACCATTACGGACCAATACAGACCAGTATGGACCAGTATGGAGCAGTACAGAACAGTACTGACCAGTACGGACCAGTATAGCCCAGTACAGACCAGTATGGACCAGTATGGACCAGTATGGACCCCCATTGCCCCCCATAGCCCCCCATTACCCCCAAAGCACCCATAGCACGCCCCATAGCCCCTCATTACCCCCATTGCCCCCATTACCCCCACTGCCCCTATTGCCCCATAGCCCCCATTACCCCCATTGCCCCCATTACCCCCATTACCCCCCATTACCCCCATAGCCCCCATTACCCCCATAGGCCCATAAGCCCCCATTACCATCCCCATAGCCCCCATCACCCCCATCACCTCAGTTACCCCCATTAGCCCCCATTACCCCATCCCCCCATTCCCCCATTACCCCCCATAGCCCCCATTGCCCCATACACCCATTACCCCATTACCATCCCCCATTGCCCCCATAGCCCCCATACCCCCCATTACCCCATAGCCCCCCATAGCCCCCATCACCCACAGGCAGGTCTGGGGCTCCCTGGAGTCCATGAGTGGGAACCAGGCGTAGTCGTAGATGGTGTCACCCTCGGGCACCCGCAGCGCCGGCTCCTGCACCCACCCATAGAGACCCATAGGGACCCATAGGGACCCATAGAGACACATAGAGACCATAGGGACCCATAGAGACCCATAGGGACCCATAGGTACCCATAGAGCCCATAGAGACCCATAGAGACCATAGGGACCCCAATACACACAATAGGCACCCAATAAACCCCATAGGGATCCCACACACCCCATAGGGACCAATAGACACCATAGGGACCCCAATAAACCCCATAGGGGCCCAATACATCCCATAGGGACCCAATACACCCCATAGAGACCCCAATACACCCTATAGAGACCCTAATACACCCCATAGGCACCCAATAGACCCCATAGGGACCCCATAGAGACCCCACAGAGACCCCACAGGGACCTCATAGGAGCCCCATAGAGACCCCCCAGAGACCCCATAGGGACCTCACAGGAGCCCCCTAGAGACCCCCTAGAGACCCCCTAGAGATCCCAATACACCCCATAGGGACCTCATAGGAGCCCCATAGAGAACCCATACAGACCCCCTAGAGACCCCATAGGGACCTCATAGGAGCCCCCTAGAGACCCCATACACCCCATAAAGACCCCAATACACCCTATAGAGACCCTAATACACCCCATAGGCACCCCATAGGCCCCATAGGGACCCCATAGAGACCCCCTAGAGACCCCATAGGGACCTCATAGGAGCCCCATAGAGACCCCATACAGACCCCATACAGACCCCATAGGGACCTCATAGGAGCCCCCTAGAGACCCCATAGAGACCGCATAGGAGCCCCCTAGAGACCCCATACACCCCATAGAGACCCCAATACACCCCATAGGGACCCCATAGGAGCCCCATAGGGACCCCATAGAGACCCCATACACCCCATAGAGACCCCATACACCCCATAGAGACCCCATAGGGACCCCAATACACCCCATAGGGACCCCATAGACCCCATAGGAGCCCCATAGGGACCCTATAGAGACCCCAATACACCCCATAGAGACCCCAATACACCCTATAGAGACCACAATACACCCCATAGGCATCCCATAGACTCCATAGAGACCCCATAGACCCCCCATAGACCCCATAGAGACCCCATAGACCCCATAGAGACCCCATAGACCCCATAGACCCCACAGACCCCCATAGAGCCCCCATAGAGCCCCCTTACCCACCAGCTGGGGGAGGGGCTGCCCGGCGGGGGGGGGCGGGAGGTCGAACAGGCGCAGGGTGTTGTCAGCGCTGCAGCTCAGCACACAGGAGCCATCGGGGGCCCTGCCGGCACCCATAGGGACCATAGGGACCATAGGGATACATAGGGACCCATAGGGACCCATAGGGACCATAGGGACACATAGGGACCCATAGGGACCATAGGGATACATAGGGACCCATAGGGACCATAGGGACCATAGGGATACATAGGGACCCATAGGGACCATAGGGACCATAGGGACACATAGGGACCCATAGAGACCCATAGGGACCCATAGAGACACATACAGACCCATAGGGACCATAGGGACCCATAGAGACTCATAGGGACCCATAGGGACCCATAGAGACACATAGAGACACATAGAGACACATAGGGACCCATAGAGACACATAGAGACCATAGGGACCATAGGGACCCATAGGGACCCATAGAGACACATAGAGACACATAGGGACCCATAGGCACCCATAGAGACACATAGGGACCATAGGGACCATAGGGACCCATAGGGACCCATAGAGACACATAGAGACACATAGAGACACATAAAGACACATAGAGACATATAGAGACCCATAGAAACCCATAGGGACCCATGGGGACCCATAGAGCCCATAGGGACCCATAGAGCCCATAGGGACCCATAGCGACCCATAGAGCCCATAAGGACCCATAGAGCCCATAGGGACCCATAGCGACCCATAGAGCCCATAGTGACCCATAGGGACCCATAGTGACCCATAGAGCCCATAGGGACCCATAGGGACCCATAGAGCCCATAGGGACCCATAGAGCCCATAGTGACCCATAGCGACCCATAGAGCCCATAGAGATCCATAGCGACCCATAGAGCCCACAGGGACCCATAGCGACCCATAGGGACCCATAGAGACCTTAGGGACCCATAGGGACCCATAGCGACCCATAGGGACCCATAGCGACCCATAGAGCCCATAGCCAGCCATCTGTGGGTGGGGGAGGGGTCGGGGGGGGAGGGGGTGTGGTCAATAGAGGTGGGGGAGGGGTCAGAGGAGGGTGGGGGAGGGGTGGTGTCAATCGGGGTGGGGGAGGGGATGGGGAGGGCTCTGGGTAGAGGAGGGGTCAATGGAGGTGGGTGAGGGGATGGGGGAGATGCAGGGTGGGGGAGGGGGTGGGGTCAATTGGGATGGGGGAGGGGACTATGGAGGTGGGGGAGGGGGTGGGGGAGGGACTTGGGTGGGGAAGGGCTCAGGGTGGGGCTGGGGGGGAGGGGTTGGGAGAGGGCTGGGGAAGGGGCAGTGGGGGGGAGGGGCGGTGGGTGGGGGCGGGGCTGTGGATTGGGGAGGGGCTGTGGGGGGGAGGGGCTGGGGGGGCACGGTGGGTGGGGGAGGGGCGGTGGGTGGGGGAGGGGCTGTGCATGAGGGAGGGGCTGGATGGTAGTGGGTGGGGAGGGGCAGGCGGGGGGGGAGGGGCGGTGCGGGGGGAGTGGAGTGGTTGGGGGAGGGGCAGCGGGTGGGGGAGGGTCTTGCTCACCAGGTGCAGCCCCGCAGGAAGTTGTGGGGGCGGAGCCGGAACTCGTCCTGAGCCCCTCCCACGGGGCGGGGGGGGCGGCCCAGAGCGAGGGGGGGGAGCCTGGCGGGGGAGGGGCAGAGGGGTCAGGGACCCACAGGAGACCCCATAGAGACCCATGGAGAACCCCATAGAGAGCCATTGAGAACCCCATAGAGAGCCATTGAGAACCCCTTAGAGACCCCATAGAGAGCCCATATACCCCATAGAGAGCCCATTAAGAACCCCATATACACCCCATAGAGAGCCCCTATACCCCATAGAGAACCCATTGAGAACCCCATGTACACCCCATATAGAGCCCATACACCCCCATAGAGACCCCTAGGGACCCCATACACTCCATAGGAAGCCCATAGAACCCCATAGAGAGCCCATATAGACCCCAGATACACCAGAGACCCCATACACCCCACAGGACCCCAATATACACCCAGCAGAGACCCCAAATACCCCATAGAGACCCTATACACCACATAAAGCACCCCATACACCTGCATAGAGACCCCAAATATCCCATAGAGATCCCATATACCCCACAGGACCCCCACAGAGACCCCATACACCCCATAGTGACCCCAATACACCCCATAGACCCCCCATAGAGACCCCAAATACCCCATAGAGACCCCATACACCCCATAGTGACCTCAATACACCCCATAGAGACCCCATGGAGACCCCATAGACCTCCCATAGAGACCCCATACACCCCATAGTGACCTCAATACACCCCATAGACCCCCCATAGAGACCCCAATATACCCCATAGACCCCCCCATAGAGACCCCAATACACCCCATAGAGACCCCATAGTGACCTCAATACACCCCATAGACCCCATATGAACCCCATAGAGACCACATACACCCCATAGGACCCCAATGCACCCCATAGGACCCCAGAGACCCCAAGCGCCCCCCCCCCCGCTCACCCCATTGGCTCCTCCGCTGCGTCGTGAGTGGTCTCAGAGGGGGGCGGGGCTAAGGGGGGGGCGGAGCGAGGTCAGCGCGGGGTCAGTGCCCCCCTCCCCCCATGGCGCCCCCCTTCCCCCCCACCCATACGCACCTCTCTCCATGGGCGCCGCCATGACAGCGTGGCCACGCCCCTTCCCGGCGTGCAGCCTGCGGGAGGGCGGGAGAAGGGGGCGTGGCCACGGGGGGGAGGTGGCGCGAAAACGGCGCTTTCCCGCCATAGGGGGCAATGGGGGGGTTATGGGGCAATGGGAGTTATGGGGCAATGGGGGGGCAATGGGGGTTTATGGGGCAATGGGGGGTTATGGGGCAATGGGGGGGTTATGGGGCAATGGGGAGGTTGTGGGGCAATGGGGGGTAATGGGGCAATGGGGGGTTATGGGGCAATGGGGTGCTTGTGGGGCAATGGGGGGTTATGGGGCAATGGGGGAGTTATGGGGCAATGGGGGGGTTATGGGGCAATGGGTGACCTCCTCCTGCACCATAGAGCCCTGAACCCCCCCCCCCCATAGCATCCACAGAGAGCTGAGAACCAATGGAGCCTTTATTCCATGTGGGGCGGGTACCCCATAGCGGGGCACAGTGCCCCATGGGTTGTCATAGTGCGCCATGGGGGGGGTTCAAGGCACCCCATAACAAGTCATGGTGCCCCATAGGGTGCCACTGTGACCCATAGGGTGTCATTGTGCACCATGGAGGGGGTTCAGGGCACCCCATAGAGTGTCACTGTGCCCCATGGGGGGGGTTCAGGGCACCCTATAACAAGTCATGATGCCCCATAGGGTGCATTGTGCCCCCAGGGTATCACTGTGCCCCATAGGGTGCCATAGATCCCCATAGGGTATCACTATGACCCATAGGGTATCACTGCCCCATAGGGTGCCATAGTTCCCCATAGAGTGCCATAGCTCCCCATAGGGTGCTACGGCTCCCCATAGGGTGCATTGTGCCCCATAGGGTATCACTGCCCCATAGGGTGCCATGGTTCCCCATAGAGTACCATAGTTCCTCATAGGGTGCCATGGCTCCCCATAGGATATCATTCTGCCCCATAGGGTGCATTGTGTCCCATAGGCTATCACTGTGCCCCATAGGGTGCCATGGCTCCCCATAGGCTATCACTGTGCCCCATAGGGTATCACTGTGCCCCATAGGGTGCCATAGTTCCCCATAGGCTATCACTGTGCCCCATAGGGTGCCATAGTTCCCCATAGGCTATCACTGTGCCCCATAGGGTGCCATAGTTCCCCATAGGGTATCACTGTGCCCCATAGGGTGCCATAGCTCCCCATAGGGTATCATTGTGCCCCATAGGGTATCACTGTGCCCCATAGGGTGCAGTGTGCCCCATAGGGTATCACTGTGCCCCATAGGCTATCACTGTGCCCCATAGGGCTCCGCGGCTCCCCCTGGGGCGCGCTGTCCTCCGCAGGGTACCGCCGGGCCAGCAGGGGGCGCTGTGAGCTCAGGCGGGGCGCGGCGCGAAGAAGGGCAGGCCCCGGATGAAGGCGTCGAGGCGGGCCCGGAAGAGCTCACTCTGCACCGGGGCGCGGGGGGGGCACAGCGGGTTCTTCACCACCAGCTCCACGAACAGCTGCGGGGGGAGACCAGGGCGACACAGAGGGACCATAGAGAGACACATAGAGAGACCATAGAGACCCCATAGAGACACACAGAGACCCCATAGAGACACACAGAGACCCCATAGAGACACATAGGGACACATAGGGACATAGAGAGATACATAGGGACACATAGGGACCATAGAGAGACCATAGAGAGACCATAGAGACACACAGAGACACATGGGGACCCATAGAGACACATAGAGACCATAGAGACATATAGAAACCATAGAGAGACCCATAGGGACACATAGAGACACATAGAGAACCCATAGAACCCCATAGAGACCCATAGGCACACAGGGACCATAGAGACACACAGGCACCCATAGGGACATATAGAGACATATAGAGACCCACAGGGACCCATAGAGAGACATAGGGACGCATAGGGACCCATAGAGACCATAGAGACCCATAGAGACCATAGAGTCCCATAGAGATTATAGAGAAACCATAGAGTCCCATAGAGACCCCATAGAGAAACCACAGACACCCCGCAGAGACCCCATAGAGACCCATAGAGAGCCATAGGGACCATAGAGAAACCACAGAGACCCATAGAGACCATAGAGAAACCATAGACACCCCACAGAGACCACAGAGACCCCATAGAGACTGTAGAGACCCATAGAGACCCCATGGAGACCCAGAGACCATGGACTGACCCATAGTGACCCCATAGAGACCCCATAGAGCACATGCACCAACCATTGAGACCCAAAGAGAACATGGGCTGACCCATAGAGACCCATAGAGACCCCCATAGCACCCACGGAGCCCAGCGTAGACACCCATGGAGACCCCATAGCACCCACAGCCCCCCCATAGCACCCAGATGGGGGGGGGGTGTGGGGGGTTCAGGTTTCTGCTGCTTTGGGGCCATTGTGGGCGTTTTGGGGCCATTTCGGGTGGTTTTCGGTCCGTTTGGGGTGGTTTGGGGTCAGTTTTGGGTCTGTTTCAGGTGTTTTGGGGACTATTTTAGGTGTTTTGGGGTCTATTTCAGGTGGTTTTGGGTCAGTTTCAGGGGTTTTGGGTCAGTTTCAAGTGTTTTAGGGTCTATTTCAGGTGTTTTGGGCCTGTTTGGGATGAATTTGGGTTCGTTTCAGGTGTTTTGGGGTCAGTTTCAGGTGGTTTTGGGTCATTTTCGGGTGTTTTGGGTCAGTTTCAGGTGGTTTTGAGACCGTTTGGGGTGTTTTGGGGTCATTTTCGGGTGTTTTGGGTCAGTTTCAGGTGTTTTGGGCACTCACGTTGCTGTAGATTTGCTGCAGGGCCTTGCGGGCGCTGTTTACGCCTGGTTTTGGGGCCATTTTGGGTCCGTTTGGGGTGTTTCTGGGTCCGTTTCAGGGTTTTTTTGGGTCCGACTGGGGTGGTTTTGGGCCCATTTTGGGTGTTTTGGGGCCTGTTTGGGGTGTTTTTGGGTCTGTTTGGGGTGGTTTTAGGTCCTTTTTAGGTGTTTTGGGGGTGTTTTTGGGTCCGTTTGGGGTGTTTTTAGGTCTGTTTGGGGTGGTTTTGGGTCCGTTTGGGTGTTTTGGGGCCCGTTTGGGGTGGTTTTGGGGTGTTTATAGGTCCGTTTGGGATGTTTTTGGGTCCATTTGGGGTGGTTTTAGGTCAGTTTTGGGTGTTTTGGGGTCTGTTTCAGGTGGTTTTGGGTCCGTTTTGGGTGTTTTTGGGTCAGTTTTGGGTGTTTTTGGGTCAGTTTCAGGTGTTTTTGGGTCCATTTGTCACTCATGTTGCTGTAGATGTGCTGCAGGGCCTCGCGGGCACTGTTTATGCCTGGTTTTGGGTCCGTTTGGGTGTTTTGGGGTGTTTTTAGGTCCATTTGGGGTGGTTTTGGGTGCATTTGGGGTGGTTTTAGGTCCATTTCGGGGTGTTTTGGGTCCGTTTAGGGTGTTTTTGGGTCTGTTTTGGGTGGTTTTGGGTCAGTTTCGGGTGTTTTTGGGTGATTTTGGGGTGTTTTTGGGTGTTTTGGTCACTCACGTTGCTGTAGATGTGCTGCAGGGCCTCGTGGGCGCTGTTTATGCCTGGTTTGGGGCCGTTTGGGGTGTTTTTATGTCAGTTTCGGGTGTTTTGGGGTCTGTTTGGGGTGTTTTTGGGTGGTTTTGGGGTGGTTTTGGGGTGTTTTGGGGTCCGTTTGGGGTGGTTTTGGGTGTTTTTGGGTGGTTTTGGGGTGTTTCTGTGTGTTTTGGTCACTCACGTTGCTGTAGATGTGCTGCAGGGCCTCGCGGGCGCTGCTCACGCCCAGGTCCGTGTTGAGCACCAGGCGCAGCCCGCTCGGGGTCTCGTAGTAATGGAGCCGGTACCGGGAGGTGTGGAAGGACAGGAACCCGTCCCGCCTGCACGCTCAGGCACATAGCGACCCATAGAGACCCCATAGGGACCCACAGCGACCCATAGCGACCCACAGAGACCCATAGAGACCCCATAGAGACCCCACAGAGACCCACAGAGACCCATAGAGACCCAGAGGGATCCCATACAGACCCCTTGATACCCCATAGAGACCCATAGGGACCCAGAGCGACCTCATAGAGACCCCATAAAGACCCCATAGAGACCCACAGAGACCCATAGGGACCCCATAGAGACCCACAGGGACCACATAGAGACCCATAGATACCCCACAGACACCCAGAGGGACCCCATACAGACCCATTGATACCCCATAGAGACCCATAGAGCCCCCATAAGGACCCATAAACCCCATAGAGACCTCATAGAGAACCCATGGAGAACACATAGAGCCCCATAGCGACCCACAAAGAACCATAGAGACCCATAGGGACCCCATAGAGATCCCATAGAGACCCCATAGAGAACCCACAGAGACCCATAGGGACCCCATAGAGACCATAGGGACCCACAGCAACCCACAGAGACCATGGAGACCCCATACAGACCCCACAGAGACCCCACAGACCCCCATAGGGACCCCATACAGACCTATAGAGACCCATAGACAGACCCATAAAGACTCCATAACGACCCATACACCCTATGGAGACCTATAGATACCCCATAGAAACCCCACAGACACCCATAGGGACCCCATACAGACCTATAGAGACCCATAGACAGACCCATAAAGACCCATACACCCTATAGAGACCTATAGATACCCCACAGAGCCCCATAGAGACCCCACAGAGCCCCATAGGGACCCCATACAGACCTATAGAGACCCATAGACAGACCCATAAAGACTCCATAAGGACCCATACACCCTATGGAGACCTATAGATACCCCACAGAGACCTCACAGAGCCCCATAGAAACCCCCCAGACACCCATAGGGACCCCATACAGACCTATAGAGACCCATAGACAGACCCATAAAGACCCCATAAGGACCCATACACCCTATAGAGACCTATAGATACCTCATAGAGACCCCTAGAGACCCCATACACACCATAGGGACCCACAGAGACCCCACGGGGACTCATAGGGACCCCATACAGACCCCATAGAATCCCACAGAGAACCCATACAGACCCCATAAGGACCCATACACCCTATGGAGACCAATAGAGACCCCATAGAGACCTATAGAGACCCCATAGAGCCCCATAGAGACCCCACAGATACCCATAGGGACACCATACAGACCTATAGAGACCCACAGAGAACCCATACAGACCCCATAAGGACCCATACACCCTATGGAGACCAATAGAGACCCCATAGAGACCTATAGAGACCACATAGAGACCCCACAGACACCCATAGGGACCCCATACAGACCCCATAGAATCCCACAGAGAACCCATACAGACCCCATAAGGACCCACACACCCTATGGAGACCGATAGAGACCCCACAGACACCCATAGGGACCCCATACAGACCCCATAGAATCCCAGAGAGAACCCATACAGACCCCATAAGGACCCATACACCCTATAGAGACCCATAGAGATGCACAGCAATCCCATAGAGACCTCCCTTACCCCAGGTCTTATCCCCCATATCCCACCCCGGAGCTCCCCCATTGGGCTTTATGGGGTCTCCCCAGTACATTGGGACCCCCAAGAGCTATGGGGCAGCCCCACATCCCCTATGGGGCACCCCATAAGGCGAGAGGATACATGTCTGTGGGGCTCATCTTGCTCACGAAGGATCGGAGGGAGAAAAGCATCCCGAACATGAGCTTGAATTCCTGGGATATAGATATAGGGTATGGATATATCTGGGATATAGATATAGGGCTATAGATATAGATATGGGGGATGGGATATGGGGTGTGGGGTATGGGGTATGGGAAATGGGGTAAGGGGTATGGGATATGGAGTATGGGGTGTGGGGTATGGGATATGGGGTATAGGATATGGGGTATGGGGTATGGAATATGGGGTATGGGATGTATGGGATATGGGGTATGGGATATGGGGTAAGGGGTATGGGATATAAGGTATAGGATATGGGGTATGGGATATATGGGATATGGGATATATGGGATATGGGGTATGGGATATGGGGTGTGGCATATGGGGTATGGGATATGGGGTAAGGGGTATGGGATATAGGGTATAGGATATGGGGTATTGGGTATGGGATATATGGGATATGGGGTAAGGGGTATGGAATATAGGGTATAGGATATGAGGTATGGGGTATGGAGATAAGGGGTATGGGATATGGGGTATGGGGTAAAGGGTATGGGATATGGGGTATGGAATATGGGGTATGGGATATATGGGGCCATAATGAACCCCCATAGCCCATCTCTTACCCCCAATACCCCACTTTCACCCCCATAAGCCCCTTTAACCCCCTTCTCCCCCCCGCAGCCCCGCTCCAGCCCCACACATCCCCCCATAGCCCCCCCCCATTCCCCACCTCCTCCTTGGGGATCCCGGCCTGCCGCCGCCGGTGCCATTCACTGTAGTGCAGGCACGTCCCGCTCCGGTCGAAGATGTACAGGTTGTGAATGGTCATCTGGGGGGGCGAGACGGGAGGGGGACCCTATGGGACCCCATTGCTGCCCCATAGCAGCCCCATAGCCGTCCCATAGGCCCCCATTGGCTCCCCATTGCCTCACCTCAGGCTGCTGCCGCTTCCGCCCTCATCCAAGATGGCGGCAGCAGGAGGGAAGGGCGTGACCATGGCAACGGAAGGGGGCGTGGCCAAGGGGACGTAAGGGGCGTGGTCAGCGACGTGATTACGGAAACGAAGGGGGCGTTGCCTGTGGGAGGGGGCGGGGCCACAACCGTGATTGACGGGAGGGGTCGCGGCGCCGTTTTGGGGTGGAAAAGGGAGGTTTTGGGGTCCCGATGGCCCCCCCGTGTCCCATAGCCCTCCATAGAGCATCACGCCAGCACCCACAGACCCCCAGAGCACCCCATGTGCCCCCATGGTTGTGTCCTCCCGCACCCCCCATGTCCCCATAGCCCCCCATGTCCCCCAGAGCACCCCATAGCCCCCCATGTCCCCAATAGCACCCCATAGCCCCCATAGCCCCCCATGTCCCCAGTAGCACCTCATAGCCCCCAATATCCCCCAATGTCACACATAGGTCCCCATGTCCCCCCCATAGCCCCACGTCCCCATAGCCCCCCATGTCACCAATAGCACCCCATAGCCCCGAATAACTCCCCATAGCGCCCCATGTCCCCCATACCCCCCATGTCTCCCCATAGCCCTCCATGCCCCCATAGCCCCCACAGCGCCAATAGCACCCCATAGCCCTTCATGCCCCCATAGCGCCAATAGCACCCCATAGCCCTCCCTATCCCCCATAGCGCCAATAGCACCCCATAGCCCTCCATGTCCCCCATAGCCCCCCATGGTGCCAATAGCACCCCATAGCCCTCCATGTCCCCATAGCCCCCATAGCGCCAATAGCACCCCATAGCCCTCCATGTCCCCCATAGCCCCCAGTGTCCCCCAAAGCCCCCATGTGCAGCTCAGCTCTAAGGTGTTTATTGATGCAGATAAATAGTGGACATTCGGCACCGCCACCGCTATGGGGCGCCCCACACCCCTGGGGGGACCCCTCGCCATGGGGCACCCGATGGGGGCGTCCCTCATTGAAGCCACCCCATTGGTTACATCTCCATTGAGGTCACCCCATTGGTGACATCCCATTGGTTACATCTCCATTGAGGTCACCCCATTGGTGACATCCCATTGGTTACATCTCCACTGGTGCCACCCCATTGGTTACATCTCCATTGGTGATATCGCCATTGGGGACACCCCACTGGTGACATCTCCATTGAGGTCACCCCATTGGTGACATCCCATTGGTTACATCTCCATTGGGGACACCCCATTGGTGACATCTCCATTGAGGTCACCCCATTGGTGACATCTCCATTGGGGACACCCCACTGGCTACATCTCCATTGAGGACACCCCATTGGTGCCACCCTATTGGACGTCCCCATTGAGGTCACCCCATTGGTGGCATCTCCACTGGTGACACCCCATTGGTTACATATCCGTTGAGGCCATCCCATTGGTGCCACCCCACTGGACGTCCCCATTCAAGCTACCCCATTGGTGACATTCCACTGGTGACATGCCATTGGTGGCACCCCATTGGTTACATCTCCATTGGTGACACCCCATTGGTTACATCTCCATTGGTGACATCCCATTGGTTACATCCCCATTGGTGACACCCCATTGGTTACATCTTCATTGGCGACACCCCATTGGCTACATGCCCATTAGGGCTACCCCATTGGTTAGATCTCCATTGGTGACACCCCATTGGTTATGTCTCCATTGGTGGCATCCCATTGGTTACATCTCCATTGGTGACACCCCATTGGTGACATCTCCACTGGGGACACCCCATTGGTGACACCCCATTGGTTACATCTCCATTGGGGACACCCCATTGGGGCCACCCCATTGGTGACATCTCCACTGGGGACACCCCATTGGTTACATGCCCATTGGTTACATCTCCATTGGTGCCACCCCATTGGTTACATCTCCACTGGTGCCACCCCACTGGTTACATCCCATTGGTTACACCTCCATTGGTGCCACCCCATTGGTTACGTCTCCATTGGTGCCATCCCATTGGTTACATCCCATTGATGACATCTCCACTGGGGACACCCCATTGGTTACGTCTCCATTGGTGCCACCCCATTGGTTACATCTCCATTGGTGCCACCCCATTGGTTACGTCTCCATTGGTGCCACCCTATGGGGTCACCCCCATTGAAGCCAGCCCACTGCTGCCACGCCGCAGCCCCCCCGCTCTAGCGCCCCCTGCTGGCCGGGCGGTCCCCCCGTTAATTTGCCTCTTTGTGTGGGTGGGGTTTCGCTGCTGGGGGCGGGGCCAAGGCGGATGAGGGGGGCGTGGTCAATGCAAAGGAGGCGGAGCCAGTGCTGAAGGAGGCGTGGCCAATAGGAAGGAGTGGAGCCAATGGTGAGAGGGGCGTGGCTAAAGGAGGGAGTGACTAAAGGGGAAGGAGGCGTGGCCATAGGGAAAGGGGGCGTGGCTAAAGGGGAAGGGGGCGGGGGCAGTCAGTAGCAAACGCGGCCATCAAAGTGCAAAGGGGGGGGAGGTGCGAAGGGGGCGGGGCTTGGACAAGGACCCCCACCCCCCGTGCAAGCCCCATTCATTGCAATGGGGGGGAGGGGCACTGCATGGGGGAGGGGTTGGGGGGGGCTGGGGACCCCCCCATAGGAAGACAGGAGGCCTCGCACGCCCCTTGGGGGGTGGAATGTGGCTGCCATAAGGTGCTATAGGGGGGTTGTGGGGGCTAAAATGGGGGGGGGCAATAGTCGGGGGGGGTCCCTTATTCCCCCCCCATCTATGGGGCAGGACCCTTTGTTATGGGGTAAGAGCCCCCTCATCTCCTATGGGTCCTCCCCTAAAACCGTTTATGGGGCAGGACCCCCAACTCACCCCAAGGGGCCCCCCATCTCCTATGGGTCCCCCTCGTTCATTCTACGGGGCCCCCCCACGCCCCTCTATGGGGCAGGGCGCTCCCCTCCCCCCCTCTTTGTGTCCCCTTCCCCCCTCGCTGCAGAGAAAGTGAAAGTGTGTGTGGGGGGAGGGGGGGCCGAGGGAAGGGGGGGGTCGGGGTCCCCCCTCCCCGCCCCCCTCCTCAGCAGAGCCAATGGCTGATCCTGGACGGGGTAACCCCCGCCCGTGCCGGGGGGCGGTGACGTCACCGTGACGTCACCCGTCCCCTGGGTGTCCCCCATCCGCCTGTTGTCACCCGCTGCCTCCTCGCCACCCATCGCAACACCCGCCGCCAACACCTCCTTGTCCCCGTCCCCACCCGCTGTCCCCTCTATGGGGCTGTACCCACCACCACCATTGTCACCCTCTTCCGCCTGTAGCTCCGCCTGATGCCTCTTGAGGTGCCGGCTGAGCGCGGCCGCCGTCCTGCACACCTTCACGCAGCGGCTACAGGCGAACCGCAGCGACGGCCTCCGCCCCACGCGGGCAACACCCGCACCCCCCCCTTTATCCCCCCCCACCTCCGGGTGTCCCCGCTGGTGCCGCCGCAGCTTCCGCAGCGCCGGGAAGCTCTTCCCGCACACCCCGCACGGGTGTTGCCACCCCCGGCGCCACGGCGGTGCCTTCACCCCATCGCCCGCACCGGTTCCCCCCCCCGTCACCGTCACCGCCTTCCGCTTGGCTTTGGGGCTGTACCCCCACAGCCGCTCCTCGGCGTCACCGTCACCGCCGCCTGTCTCGGGGGGGTGCAGGTGGCTCTCGGCGATGCTCCGCTTGACAACAGCCTCCTGCCCGATGCGCACGGTGATCTGGCACAGCCCCCCCAGCGGCCCCGCGCACGCCGGCTTGGCCACGTACGTCATGGTCCGGCTGTCGCAAGGCGCCGGTTGCGGTGTCGGTGTCGCCGTCACCGTCACCGCCGCCGCCTGTTGCGCCTCGATGTACTCCTTGAGCACTTGCTTCTTAATGGGCGGCACTACCGGTGTTGTTGGGCCCGGATGGGGGTACGCGCCGGTTGTAGTCGCGTTGTTGCGCACGATCACCGACGGCGGGCGCCCGTAGGCGATGACGGACGCCGGCGCCGGTTGCGGTGACGCCGCGGTGTCGGCAACAGTCGGCACGATGAACGCGTGACCCCCCGCTTCCTGGTTGTAGGTCTTGTATGGCCGCTTGTGCGCCCGCATGGGGAGCAGGCGGTAGAGCTTCAAGGCGTCCACCTTGGGCCTGTAGCCCCCGTTGGGGGTCTTCTCGGAGGAGATCAAGGCCGGGTTGATGCCGTGCGAGGTCTTCTGGTGGGTCTTGAGGTTGTAGTAGGTGACGAAGGTGTCCCAGCAGAAGACGCACTGGTAGCGGCGCTCGCCCGTGTGCCAGACCTCGTGCTTGGTGCGGTACTCGGCCAAGGCGAAGACCTTGTCGCAGTAGCGGCAGGGGTAGGTGCGGCGCCACGAGTGGACGTTGGCGTGGCGCTTGAGGCTCGACAGGGTCATGTAGGAGCGGTGGCAAGTGCCGCACACGTAGACCAAGTGGCCGTCGACCACCTTGACCACGGCGTCCTGCTCCGGGGCCAGCTCCAGGGCGCGGTGACGCAGTAAAAGGGCTTTCTTGCCTGGTTTCGGGGGGGTGATGGGGGTCCCCATGGGGTTACCGGGGGTGCTGGTGGTGGTTATGGTGGTGGGAGAGGGTGTTGTGGTTGGGGGGTTGTTGGGTGTTGGAGTGGGGTTGGGGGCGCTCGTGGTGGTGGTGTTGGACGCTATGGGGTCGGTGGTGTCCATGGGGGTGTTGGGCACCGGTGTCATGGTGCTACTGGGAAGGAGGGTGGTGGTGGCCATGGTGCTGTTGACCTTCATGGAGTTGGGGGTGGCCATGGTGCTATTGACCACCATAATGCCATTAGTGGTGGCCATGGTGCTATTGACCACCATGGTGCTGTTGGTGGTGCCCATGGTGCTATTGACCACCACGGTGCCATTGGTGGTGCCCATGGTGCTGTTGACCACCACGGTGCCATTGGTGGTGCCCATGGTGCTGTTGACCACCACAGTGCCATTGGTGGTGGCCATGGTGCTATTGACCACCACGGTGCCGTTGGTGGTGCCCATGGTGCTGTTGACCACCATGGTGCTGTTGGTGGTGCCCATGGTGCTATTGACCACCATGGTACCGTTGGTGGTGCCCATGGTGGTGTTAACCTTCATGGTGGTGGTGGTGGTGCCCATGGTGCTGTTAACCTTCATGGTGGTGGTGGTGGTGTCCATGATGCTATTGACCACCATGGTGCCATTAGGAGTGCCCATGGTGCTATTGACCTTCCTGGTGGTGGTGGTGTCCATGGTGCCGTTATTGGAGTCCATAGTGCTACTGAACTTCATGGTGGTGTCTACGGTGCTATTGACCTTCATGGTGTTGGTGCTATTGCTTCCCATGGTGGTGGTTATGGTGCTATTGCCCACCATTGCCTTGGAGCTGTCCATGGTGCTGTTGACCTTCATGGTGTTGGTGGTGTCCATGGTGCTGTTGACCACCACAGTGCTATGGGTGCTGTCCATAGCTCTATTGCCCACCATTGTCTTGGTGGTGTCCATGGAGCCATTGCCCACCATTGCCTTGGTGCTGTCCATGGAGCCATTGCCCACCATTGTCTTGGTGGTGTCCATGGAGCCATTGCCCATCATTGCCTTGGTGGTGTCCATGGACCCATTGCCCACCATTGCCTTGGTGCTGTCCATGGAGCCATTGCTCACCATTGCCTTGGTGGTGTCCATAGACCCATTGCTCACCATTGCCTTAGTGCTGTCCATGGAGCCATTGCCCATCATGGTGCCATGGGCACTGTCCTTGGCGCTATTGCCTGCCATAGTCCCACTGGTGCTGTCCATGGTGCTAGTGGCCATGGCACTGTCCATGGTGCTAGTGGTCATGGTGCTGTCCATGGTGCTATTGGGCATGGTGCTGTTAGCCATAGTGCCATTGGCCATGATGCTGTTGGCCATGGTGCTGTTGGCCATGGTGCTGTTGGCCATGGGGCTATCCATGGTGCTGTTGGCCATGGGGCTATCCATGGTGCTGTTGGCCATAGTATTATTGGTCATGGTGCTGTTGGCCATAGTGCTACCCATAGTGCTGTTAGCCATGGTGCTGTTGGCCATGGTGCTGTTGGCCATGGTGCTGTTGGCCATAGTGCTACCCATGGCACTGTTGCCCATGGTGCTGTCCATGGTGCTACCCATGGCGCTGTCCATGGTGCTGTTAGCCATGGTGCTACCCATAGTGCTGCTGGCAATGGTGCTGTCCATGGTGCTGCTGGCCATAGTGCTACCCATAGTGCTGTTGTCCATGGTGCTACCCATGGCACTGTTGGCCATGGCGCTGTCCATGGTGCTGTTGGCCATGGTGCTGTTGGCCATAGTGCTACCCATGGTGCTGTTGGCCATGGTGCTGCCCATGGCACTGTTGGCCATGGCGCTGTCCCCGTCCCTGCACAGCACCTCGTGGGTCTGGAGCCTCTTGACGTGGATGAAGCTCTTCCCGCAGTGCCGGCAGCCCAGGCCCCGGCGGCCCCGGTGCAGCTTCAGGTGGAAGGCGAGCGCCGGCGCCGAGGCGAAGGCACGGCCACAGAGCCCGCAGGCAAGGGGGGGGGGCGAGGAGGAGGACGGCGGTGGCAAGGGGGTCAATGATGGTGATGGCGGTGCCAATGGGGTCAGTGATGGAGATGGCGGTGCCAATGGGGTCAGTGATGGTGACGGAGGTGGCAATGGAGTCAGTGAGGGCGGTGCCAATGGGGCCAATGATGGTGATGGTGGTGCCAATGGGGTCACTGATGGCGATGGCGGTGCCAATGGGGTCAGTGATCGAGACGGTGGTGTCAATGGGGTCAATGATGGTGATGGTGGTGTCAATGGGGTCAATGATGGTGATGGCGGTGCCAATGGGGTCAATGAT